>NW_024499352.1:0-5367 GCF_017590055.1 Onychostruthus taczanowskii
AATCAAATCTTTTAAAATGCCTCTCAGCTGCCCTGTCTCTCAACAAATAGTGCTTCCATTGTAGGAAGTGATTCAGCTAATTTGTTGGAATGCCCCGAAATACTTTTTGTTAAGTGCTGCTTCGAGGAAGCATGACCCTAGGGAATTATATTTCTTCTGCAAGGAAGGAGCTATCAGGAGCTCTGCCTACGCCACTGGTTCAGCTTGGAAGGAGACCGATATTATCACCTGCTGCATAACAGGTAGGCTTCGGGGAACATGATCAGGCACAAAATGTCCAAACAGCCCAGAGATGTTTAGAAGAGCCTTAAGGCTCTGATCAGATCTATTTCTTGTCATGTTTCAAAACAAGAGTTCAAAGATTTGCTATCTCAGGTTCGAAAGCAGTTTCCAACTCTACATGGTACCTCTGTGTTCACATTTCCTCTGCGGGACTTGGTTGGACTCAAACATATGATATGATATGATATGATAACTTCACCGTAAATCAAGATCATACAGCTGCAATGCTACTGCCTGCATGTCGCACTTTGATTGACATATTTAAACAGCCTGCTGAGCTCTCTGCTTCCTCGACCATGTTTGCAAATCCTGCCGCATACTGAACCATGTCCTCAAAGCCTCCTTCCCCTTCGATCCTCACCGGAGACACTGAAACCCCAATCAGGGCCATGGCACCTCCGCTGGTCCCCCTGCAGCTTCCGCTGTTTTCCCAGCCTGCAGCCACATCTGCCATCCCCACCCTGCCTGGCATCCCTCCCCCCTGCCTTTATCTACAGTTTTTAAGGGGACAGAAGCCAAAATTTCTACTTCTTGTGAAGAGGCTTGGGAGAGCTCTGTCAACAGAAAGGAGGGAGACTGCTCTATTAACACTAGAAAAAGGACAGACTCTGGCTGCCAGAAAAGGGAGGAATGTGAGAAAATCCCCCTGAACTGCAAACTTGTTCATGTGGAAATTAAGCAGGACACAGATTCCAGTTTGGAGAAGTTGAACCCATTACATCCTGGCCCTGTGAATACAGAAACAGGACCCAGGTTTGATTCCTTTAGTCTCGGAAAATAATTCAAAACCAATGACTGATTGGGCTAAAATAAGACACAAATGTAGCTATAATATTTTATGAAAAATCCTTTTGCCAGGATTTTCCCCTCCTCACTTCCGGGTCAAACCATGACACTAACTCACCATCTGGAGAGCTCCTTGCCATGCCACTTAGGTAGGGGAGAAATAATGCTCATCCCCGGTGGGAAGCTACATCCCATTATGATATTAAAGGGGTTAAGAAAAGCTATTAAAGACAGCAGCTTGAGCTCCTCATATTTTAAGAATGTGGTGAGAAGTAGAGATGATTCTTATGACCTAACACCTTCAGACTGTCATAATGTTTTGTCTGTGATTTTAACCAACTCACAATATATTCTATGGGACTTAGAATGGTGAAAGCGTCTTAAAAGATTGATAGTGTTATAAATAAAAATCAATTAGGCCAATTTAATAAAAAAAATTAAAATAGAATTTATTTTGCGACCAATATACAGTCCCGACAGCCAACAATCAAGGAACAGCACTGACCCCAGGATCGGAGCCGGATGAACACTGACTCAACCTCTATCGCATCGAATCACACACTGTTCACAAATGCTGCTTGGCAGAGCCCGGTCTTATACTCTTTTTCTAGCCCAAGGCAGAGTCCTTTGTCTTCTTTCAGGGTTCTCCATATTAATTTTGCTGTCTTTCTCTGGACTGCTTTTAACAAAACCTTGTCAGGGAAACGATGTATGTTCATCCTTCAGTTACTGGAATCTGGTATTCAGATGTATGTTCCTGATGGCTCCGATTGTCTATATTGAGCATCCACATGGGCCATCATCATTGGGCATCTTCCTCATCATTCCAGACAGATTGACCATCTCCTGTGCTGGTCTAGGTTTTCTTCATCTGTTAATTACATTCCTTCTCCTCTTCTGCCAGCTGCGATTTCGCCATCCTGTGAAGTAACCCTCCTTGTCCCCAGCTAGTGTGCTTTTTAGGATTTTATATTTCAGATATATTCCGTACTCATATATTCTCTACCAGCAGGAATTACCATAATACACATAACAATAGAGAGCTAGGCTGGAGGTCCTAATGCCCACCTTACAATTGGTCAGTTAGCTGGAGATCCTTCAAATGACAAAGCAGAGGACGAAGCAGGATCCTTGCCTAGAGCAGTGCTGGCAGATATTAAGAACTCAGTATGGAAGGCTCTTTTCACTGTGCAGCCTGCGGGAACCCATAAAAACGTCTATTCTCTAATTCAACAAGCTGAAACTGAACCTTATGGTGCCTTTTTAGACTGTTTAACACAAGCAGTTCTAAGGCAGTGTCCTGATGAAGCAGCACATACTCATTTAATTAAAAGCCTTGCCTTTACTAATGCAAATGATGAATGGAAAAGGGTCATTCTAACTAGACCAAACCAGCCACCAACAGTGCCACAAATGCTCAATGCTTGCAGCAAGCTGGGCACTCCACAGCACATTGCGACCAGACAAGCTAGTGCACTGGGGGAAGAACTTGCAAAATCCCAAGATTCACTGGGAGATAAATTTGAAAGAGCCATTGAGGCTCAGACAAAAACTATTGAGAAAACCCTCACTGCTTTACAGGTGGACCCCATTTAAGGGCGATGTTTCAACAACAGAAAACCCGGTCATTTGAAAAAGGACTGTTATGAGGCAGTGAAAAATGCAAAATTACCTAATATTTGCCCTTGGTGCAGAAAAGGGAGGCATTACACCAACCACTGTCACTCCAAATTTAACATAGAAGGGAAGCCTCTGTCAGGAAACTTCAAAAAGAGCACGCAGCACCATGACGTGAAAAAACAAATAATCAGAACAAACAATCAAGCCACAGAAAATACAGCTCCACACCAGTGTCAACACCTTGTTGAGAGATTGAACTAAAAACAAGTTTCAAAAGATGGCCCTGCAAAAAGAACAGATATTTTGGAGAATTAGAACTGTGAAAAATGCATTGTAGCAAGACCATGTGGGGTAAAATAATAGGTGATTGGTGTTAGAAGTATTAGCAGCACTGTGTGGCCAAAGCTCGCGGTTCCGCACCCCCGCGAGGGGGCCGGCCGGGAACAGGGGGAAGCGAGTGGAACTGGTGATTGAGGCACCTCCAAAGGGGTAAAGAGAACCCCCCTCCGGGCGTGCGGAGGAAATAGTTGTGTGAGTGGCACGCACCCCAAAAGCCCTAATACAGGTCCTAACGAAGGAAGTTAGGCCATTTAGAAAATCAGGCAGTTTTGTTTTTAGGTCCTGACAACAGAGGTCAGGCACGAGGTCTGGCAGAGGAAGCCTATCTCAAGTGTTTTCAAGCCCTGAAGCATCAGTCCTGACAGGGGAAGGTCAGGCAAACTGAAAATCAGGCAATACTTTTGTTTTAAGTCCGGACAAGAGTGGTTAGGCAAACCCACAAGTCCTGAGAAGGATTCGGGAAAGTCTAAAAGTCCTGCAGGCAAACAAAGTCCTGACAAAGGAGGTCAGGCAAACAGCCTCAGAGGCCAGGGTCTTGAGGATTTTTGTTTTATTTTGTATGTTTGTTGAGTCTCAGCGAGAGAGGCCAAGGTCTCAACAAAGTCCCGACGAAAAGAGTCAGAGAAACTGGAGTTTCGGCGGAGGAGGTCAGGACTTCTTAAATAAGCTATATTTCCTTTAGGGTAAAGGCATCTTTGTGATTTTTTTTGAAGCCGAAAAAATGGGAGGGTGCAACAGTAAGAAAAGTGGCCAGAGACTGAGTAATATACCTCCCCACAGTCCCCTAGGTGAACTATTAGAGAGGTGGGACTCTCTAGAAGCCACAGAAGGATTAGATAAAGTTAAGATGATTCATTAGTGTTCAGAAGTGTGGCCAGAATTAGATGTGCAAGGAGGATGGCCGGGGTGTGGGACAAAAGACAAGTGGATGTGCCAGCAGCTGAGTAACTATCTGACAGCTCGAGAAGATACTGATCCCGAGCATTATATGCAGCTTGATGGTTGAATGCCATCAAGGATGAAGGAGCGCAAATTTGTAAAGTGCAGAGGAATGAAAGAAGGGATGCTGCAGTTAAAGAAATTGGTAAAAGGTGGGACCCCCTAGACTACTTGCCTCCTGATGCCCCTCCACCTTATAATCCTCTCCTTCGAGCACCTCAAATAGCAGATCTGGCTCTTCCCCCGCCTGCCATGGGGGCCACTCCCTCACCACCCCCTCCGACTCCTTTAGCTGCTTCTGCACCACCACTAATACCTACTGCAAGTCTTCCTTCTCCATCACAGCTCCACCCCTTCTCCAGCTCCACCTAACATGCACTCAAGCCTTTCTCCCCCTCCTACTGCTGTCCCTCCACCTCCTCCAAACTGGGACACAAATGCTTCCTTACCTAGTAACCTCTTATCACCAGGTACAGCCGTTGACCTACAGCAAGTCCAAGCTAATGCTAATACCCCTCAAATGAGTAGCTCTGTGTCTGAAGATGGGCCATACTGTGGTACCCGATCCAGGATCTCCAAAGTAGAGAGACTTTTTCCCCTTAGAGAAGTTCCTATGGGGGGAGTAGCGGGAGGTGTGGGTTTTGTGAATACTCCTTTAACTGCTTCTGAGGTGAGAGGATTCAAGAAGGAGTTAAGGAATTTAGTTGAAGACCCAGTGGGCATTGCCAAACAAGTAGATCAGTTCTTAGGCCCAAATATCTACACCTGGGGGGAGATGAATTCTATTCTAAATATATTATTTTCCCCAGAAGAGTTCCGAATGATTAGAGCCGCTAGCATAAAAATTTGGGAAAAAGATAACCATCTAGGACCCCAAGTGCCATCAGGGGAAGACAAATTGCCACTAGTGGATCCCAATTGGAACCCTAACCAGGAGGGAGGGAGGAAAGCCATGATGGAGTACAGGTCTCTGATAATTCGAGGGATCAAAGAATCAGTTCCCAAGGGAACTAATACAAAATTGGCATTTGAGGGTGCACAAGAGAAAGATGAAACCCCTGCTACTTGGCTCAATCGCTTAAAGCGGAACTTTCAATTGTATTCTAGAATAGACCCAGACACCAAAGAGGGTGAAGTGCTATTGAAGGTCCAGTTTGTTACTAAATCTTGGCCTGATATACGGAGAAAACTGGAAAAGATTGAAGATTGGCAAGAAAAAGACATTAATGAGTTATTGAAAGAAGCGTTGAAAGTGTATTTGAGGAGGGAAGAAGAGAAAACAAAGACCAAAGCTAGGATTATGGTCTCTGTAGCTAGAGAAAGTGTGGGAGCTAACAACCCTTCCCCACAATCCAAGGCCACAAAAGAGTGGGGGAATCCACCACCAGGAGCAGGTAGGGA
>NW_024499352.1:6281-8313 GCF_017590055.1 Onychostruthus taczanowskii
GAGGTCAGGCACGAGGTCTGGCAGAGGAAGCCTATCTCGAGTTTTTTTCAAGCCCTGAAGCGTAAGTCCTGACAGGGGAAGGTCAGGCTAACTGAAAATCAGGCAATACTTTTGTTTTAAGTCCTGACAAGAGAGGTTAGGCAAACTCAAAAGTCCCAAGAAGGATTCGGGCAAGTGTAAAAGTCCTGCAGGCAAACAAAGTCCTGACAAAGGAGGTCAGGCAAACAGCCTCAGAGGCCAGGGTCTTGAGGATTTTTGTTTTATTTTGTATGTTTGTTGAGTCTCAGCGAGAGAGGCCAAGGTCTCAACAAAGTCCCGACGAAAAGAGTCAGAGAAACTGGAGTTTCGGCGGAGGAGGTCAGGACTTCTTAAATAAGCTATATTTCCTTTAGGGTAAAGGCATCTTTGTGATTTTTTTTGAAGCCGAAAAAATGGGAGGGTGCAACAGTAAGAAAAGTGGCCAGAGACTGAGTAATATACCTCCCCACAGTCCCCTAGGTGAACTATTAGAGAGATGGGACTCTATAGAAGCCACAGAAGGATTAGATAAAGTTAAGATGATTCATTAGTGTTCAGAAGTGTGGCCAGAATTAGATGTGCAAGGAGGATGGCCGTGGTGTGGGACAAAAGACAAGTGGATGTGCCAGCAGCTGAGTAACTATCTGACAGCTCGAGAAGATACTGATCCCGAGCATTATATGCAGCTTGATGGTTGAATGCCATCAAGGATGAAGGAGTGCAAATTTGTAAAGTGCAGAGGAATGAAAGAAGGGATGCTGCAGTTAAAGAAATTGGTAAAAAGTGGGACCCCCTAGACTACTTGCCTCCTGATGCCCCTCCACCTTATAATCCTCTCCTTCGAGCACCTCAAATAGCAGATCTGGCTCTTCCCCCGCCTGCCATGGGGGCCACTCCCTCACCACCCCCTCCGACTCCTTTAGCTGCTTCTGCACCACCACTAATACCTACTTCACCTGCTGCATGCTCCACCCCTTCTACAGCTCCACCTAACATGCACTCAAGCTTTTCTCCCCCTCCTACTGCTGTCCCTCCACCTCATCCAAACTTGGACACAAATGCTTCCTTACCTAGTAACCTCTTATCACCAGGTACAGCCGTTGACCTACAGCAAGTCCAAGCTAATGCTAATACCCCTCAAATGAGTAGCTCTGTGTCTGAAGATGGGCCATACTGTGGTACCCGATCCAGGATCTCCAAAGTAGAGAGACTTTTTCCCCTTAGAGAAGTTCCTGTGGGAGGAGTAGCGGGAGGTGTGGGTTTTGTGGATGCTCCTCTAACTGCTTCTGAGGTGAGAGGATTCAAGAAGGAGTTAGGGAATTTAGTTGAAGACCCCGTGGGCATTGCTAACCAAGTGGATCAGTTCTTAGGCCCAAATATCTACACTTGGGGGGAGATGAATTCTATTCTAAACATATTATTTTTCCCAGAAGAGTTCCGAATGATTAGAGCTGCTAGCATAAGAATTTGGGAAAAAGATAACCATCCAGGACCCCAAGTGCCATCAGGGGAAGACAAATTGCCACTAGTAGATCCCAATTGGAACCCTAACCAGGAGGGAGGGAGGAAAGCCATGATGGAGTACAGGTCTCTGATAATTCGAGGGATCAAAGAATCAGTTCCCAAGGGAACTAATACAAAATTGGCATTTGAGGGTGCACAAGAGAAAGATGAAACCCCTGCTACTTGGCTCAATCGCTTAAAGCGGAACTTTCAATTGTATTCTAGAATAGACCCAGACACCAAAGAGGGTGAAGTGCTATTGAAGGTCCAGTTTGTTACTAAATCTTGGCCTGATATACGGAGAAAACTGGAAAAGATTGAAGATTGGCAAGAAAAAGACATTAATGAGTTATTGAAAGAAGCGTTGAAAGTGTATTTGAGGAGGGAAGAAGAGAAAACAAAGACCAAAGCTAGGATTATGGTCTCTGTAGCTAGAGAAAGTGTGGGAGCTAACAACCCTTCCCCACAATCCAAGGCCACAAAAGAGTGGGGGAATCCACCACCAGGAGAA
>NW_024499352.1:8358-11004 GCF_017590055.1 Onychostruthus taczanowskii
GATGCTCCTCTAACTGCTTCTGAGGTGAGAGGATTCAAGAAGGAGTTAGGGAATTTAGTTGAAGACCCCGTGGGCATTAAGTGTGGGAGCTAACAACTCTTTCCTACAATCCAAGGCCACAAAAGAGTGGGGGAGTCCACCACCAGGAGCAGGCAAGGATTGGCCAGTACTGTCAGGTACAGAAGGAACAGACAGGCCTCAAGTCCCTTTGAGCGAAAGGCGCTGCCATTACTGTGGAGAAACTGGACCCCCACACTGTTCAGCCTAAAGTTGTGAGACCTTTGCTAGCTAATCAAGATAGCAAAGGAAGCAGCTTTAGAACCAGGAACCCAGGAGATTGGTAAAGTTGGAAAACTATAACCTTCACTCTGTGTACACTTGTTAGTTTGTTCTTATTTCCCTGTTTAATTAAAATAGTGACATCTGCTGTACAGAATAACATAAGGATCTCTAAAAGAGATTAACCTGAAGAAACCAAAAAAAGTAATGAAGTTAAGTAAATATGATTACCAGAGTGCTCAGGTGTCAGCTTCTCCCCACCTGAGCTGATTCTCTTTAATAAAGGCATTAAAAAGGAGAAAGATCTCCTGCCCATTTATTTCAGTGCCCTTGGGCGGCAGCATGCGGCAAGGCCTGCCGGGGCCAGCAGGGCGTGTGGCCACAGGGCCGGCAGCGCCGCTGGCAGGGAGCTGTGCCGCTGGCGCCGTGACAGGCTCTGTGTTCTCAGGGATGGCCGGGCGGCACCTCAGGGGCCAGAAGCGACAGCTGCGGCACATCTGTCAGGGTGAGTGAGGGCAGAGGGCTGCCAGCCCCAGCTGCCGAGGCTTCATCTTGCAGAAGCTGCAAGATCAATTTTGCAGGGCATGCAAGAAATGGCCTTGTCTCTGGGGTCACAACTGGCTGTGCTGCTGGAGCTCTGAGAAGTGCTGATTTGATAGGCACTCTGTCTGCTGGGGCCATCTGAGCCAGGGGGGAATTATCTTTTCTTTCTGATTGATTTAGTCCTTCTTTTTCGTTCTTCTTTAGGATATAAATATAGAATGTGTTCTAATAGCTGGACTCCCAGGAGCTTTCTTTGGTGCCCAGCATCTGCAGGGCACAGGGGAAGAGGGGAAAACGGGTCCTCGTGCCAAGCAAGCGGCCTGGTGTGCAGTGGGAAAGGGAAATGGCCAGAAGCCCTTGGCCTTTGGTGGTTCTGCTGAAGCCTTTGTGCTGAGGACAGAGCGGCTGGGCAGGGGCCAGAGCTGTGGGGATCCCTGCCAGACTGGTGCCTGGGGATGGCCACAAGCCCTCCTGCCCAGCCGGCATTGGGGATGAGGTGAGAAAGGGTGCTTGTGCTGAGGACCAGACGGGACAGAGTGGTGCTGTGACGAGCCCCCAGAGAGCACACTCATTTCTTGCTGAGAAGAAATGAGTTTAACTCACACCCCCAGGAAGGTTTAACCAGACCTCTGTAGTTCTATCATTTCAAAAACAAAGATCAGTTCAGCCTTGTAGTGCATTTGGGTCACAGTAAGGATTCTCAGAAGGGTCTGACTGCTCCATGTCAGCTGGCATAGACTGTGTTGTGGAGAGCATAGGGTTGTCCCTGCAGAGATATGAAATGAAGTTTACAGATCAGAATTGCAGAAGCTCAGTGAGAGTGGGAGGAAGGAGTTCTCTTCCCAAAGTCCTGGCAGGGGCTGATGGTCAGAGGGGACAGAGGAATAGAGTGCTGCCTCCCTCCATCCTCACAGCCCCTCTGGTTACACAGTATGCCCCAAACAGAATGTGGGTTTGTCATTCCTATTCCAGGACAGGGCGTGAAAAAAATAAGAAAACTCAGAACAGAACCGAGAGTGATCTTGCTGGGTTGAAGCAGCAGAGGGAAGATCTTCTGGCTGCTGGTACTTTCCAGTGCTTATCTGGCTAAGAGGCTCCAAGGTGCCAAGCTGCTCAGGGGCAGAACTGGCTGCCTGCAGCAAGCAAAACCCTCCCTGAAAGCAGACCGAATTGCCGGGAACAGGAGGGAGCTATGATTTGGCCTGGCAGGAGGGAAGGGCTCCTGTAGCCTTTGAGAGACGGGGGTGGTTGTGCAGGTGTCAGGGGGAGTCCTGCTGATCCTGATGTGCTGGAAGTGTCCTGGGAAATGGGGTGCAATTGGAAGGAGAGAGACTGGTGAAGTTCGTGGATGAGCTTGATCCGCCGCCCGCTACCTCTGGTACATAGCAGTTCATCTGGGAAGGCCTTCCACAAGCTGGAGACAGTAAATGTCTGCACGACACAGCCCTCATTCCCTGAGGAATGTCCCTGCTGACTGCCCCTCCAGCTGTCCTGCTGTCGGCTACCCGCAGCTGGTATCACATTCTCTCCGGAGATGGTCACACCGAAGAACAGCCTTTCTTAAGAACACTTTGCATATTCCACGCTTTGCAACACGCCGGCCGGTCACGGCGACCCGCGGCCGCACTCCCCGCGGGGCAGCCCCGGGCCAACCGGCAGAGGAAGCAGCGGATTCCGCTGCCCGCCTTCCCTTTCCCTTTCCTCTTTCCCCGTCCCCCTTCCCCCTTCTCCTTCCGGGCAGCCGCGCAGCCGCAGCCGGGGCCGGAGCGCTCCGAGCCCCGCTGGTGCCGACCCGGGCCGGGCCCCGCCGGGGCCATGGCGCGC